>NC_134864.1:24015000-24017500 GCF_049852395.1 Peromyscus maniculatus bairdii | reverse complement strand
CCCTAACCCTAACCCTAACCCTAACCCTAACCCTAACCCTAACCCTAACCCTAACCCTAACCCTAACCCTAACCCTAACCCTAACCCTAACCCTAACCCTAACCCTAACCCTAACCCTAACCCTAACCCTAACCCTAACCCTAACCCTAACCCTAACCCTAACCCTAACCCTAACCCTAACCCTAACCCTCTAACCCTAACCCTAACCCTAACCCTAACCCTAACCCTAACCCTAACCCTAACCCTAACCCTAACCCTAACCCTAACCCTAACCCTAACCCTAACCCTAACCCTAACCCTAACCCTAACCCTAACCCTAACCCTAACCCTAACCCTAACCCTAACCCTAACCCTAACCCTAACCCTAACCCTAACCCTAACCCTAACCCTAACCCTAACCCTAACCCTAACCCTAACCCTAACCCTAACCCTAACCCTAACCCTAACCCTAACCCTAACCCTAACCCTAACCCTAACCCTAACCCTAACCCTAACCCTAACCCTAACCCTAACCCTAACCCTAACCCTAACCCTAACCCTAACCCTAACCCTAACCCTAACCCTAACCCTAACCCTAACCCTAACCCTAACCCTAACCCTAACCCTAACCCTAACCCTAACCCTAACCCTAACCCTAACCCTAACCCTAACCCTAACCCTAACCCTAACCCTAACCCTAACCCTAACCCTAACCCTAACCCTAACCCTAACCCTAACCCTAACCCTAACCCTAACCCTAACCCTAACCCTAACCCTAACCCTAACCCTAACCCTAACCCTAACCCTAACCCTAACCCTAACCCTAACCCTAACCCTAACCCTAACCCTAACCCTAACCCTAACCCTAACCCTAACCCTAACCCTAACCCTAACCCTAACCCTAACCCTAACCCTAACCCTAACCCTAACCCTAACCCTAACCCTAACCCTAACCCTAACCCTAACCCTAACCCTAACCCTAACCCTAACCCTAACCCTAACCCTAACCCTAACCCTAACCCTAACCCTAACCCTAACCCTAACCCTAACCCTAACCCTAACCCTAACCCTAACCCTAACCCTAACCCTAACCCTAACCCTAACCCTAACCCTAACCCTAACCCTAACCCTAACCCTAACCCTAACCCTAACCCTAACCCTAACCCTAACCCTAACCCTAACCCTAACCCTAACCCTAACCCTAACCCTAACCCTAACCCTAACCCTAACCCTAACCCTAACCCTAACCCTAACCCTAACCCTAACCCTAACCCTAACCCTAACCCTAACCCTAACCCTAACCCTAACCCTAACCCTAACCCTAACCCTAACCCTAACCCTAACCCTAACCCTAACCCTAACCCTAACCCTAACCCTAACCCTAACCCTAACCCTAACCCTAACCCTAACCCTAACCCTAACCCTAACCCTAACCCTAACCCTAACCCTAACCCTAACCCTAACCCTAACCCTAACCCTAACCCTAACCCTAACCCTAACCCTAACCCTAACCCTAACCCTAACCCTAACCCTAACCCTAACCCTAACCCTAACCCTAACCCTAACCCTAACCCTAACCCTAACCCTAACCCTAACCCTAACCCTAACCCTAACCCTAACCCTAACCCTAACCCTAACCCTAACCCTAACCCTAACCCTAACCCTAACCCTAACCCTAACCCTAACCCTAACCCTAACCCTAACCCTAACCCTAACCCTAACCCTAACCCTAACCCTAACCCTAACCCTAACCCTAACCCTAACCCTAACCCTAACCCTAACCCTAACCCTAACCCTAACCCTAACCCTAACCCTAACCCTAACCCTAACCCTAACCCTAACCCTAACCCTAACCCTAACCCTAACCCTAACCCTAACCCTAACCCTAACCCTAACCCTAACCCTAACCCTAACCCTAACCCTAACCCTAACCCTAACCCTAACCCTAACCCTAACCCTAACCCTAACCCTAACCCTAACCCTAACCCTAACCCTAACCCTAACCCTAACCCTAACCCTAACCCTAACCCTAACCCTAACCCTAACCCTAACCCTAACCCTAACCCTAACCCTAACCCTAACCCTAACCCTAACCCTAACCCTAACCCTAACCCTAACCCTAACCCTAACCCTAACCCTAACCCTAACCCTAACCCTAACCCTAACCCTAACCCTAACCCTAACCCTAACCCTAACCCTAACCCTAACCCTAACCCTAACCCTAACCCTAACCCTAACCCTAACCCTAACCCTAACCCTAACCCTAACCCTAACCCTAACCCTAACCCTAACCCTAACCCTAACCCTAACCCTAACCCTAACCCTAACCCTAACCCTAACCCTAACCCTAACCCTAACCCTAACCCTAACCCTAACCCTAACCCTAACCCTAACCCTAACCCTAACCCTAACCCTAACCCTAACCCTAACCCTAACCCTAACCCTAACCCTAACCCTAACCCTAACCCTAACCCTAACCCTAACCCTAACCCTAACCCTAACCCTAACCCTAACCCTAACC